>NW_027271042.1:455000-460000 GCF_040938485.1 Diadema antillarum | reverse complement strand
TTAGGGTTAGGGTTAGGGTTAGGGTTAGGGTTAGAGTTACGGGTATTCCGCAGTATATGAAGTTTATAGTTAAGAGTTGAAATTAATAGTGTAGATAGGTCTTATCAAGACTAAGATATTTCGAAAATCTCTGATCTTAACTCCCAGTAGTTTTTCCTCCAGCCGTTTTTAAAGTTACCATTTGTTTTGTACATAAAAAATTTAAAAAGCGTCTGGAAGAAAAAGTATTTATAGTTAAGGATTCATACTTTGGTGAAATGTTGAGTCTGGTAGAAGGTCCATAATATGAAAGTTTGAAATTGTAAATGTAATTAGTCTTCGCTCGAGGTGACTTTGAATTTTTTGATATATACTATATGTACAAAATTTGAAAGGGCCTGGAAGGAAGACTAAACTTAGTTAAGCACTCATACTTGAGAAAAAACTTAAGTTTGGTACAAAGTCCAAAATATATAAGTTTCAAAGTTTAACTTGAAGTAGTCTTTACTCCAGCCGTTTTTTAAGTTACCGTGTGTTTGTACATAGAAAAACTTGAAAGTGTCTGGAAGGAGAACTAATTGTACTGAAGGACTCATACTTGACAAATATATTAAGACTGGTGGCAGCTCAAAGATACTGGAATTTGAAATTGTTACTCCAATTAGTCTTCTCTCAAGGTGTCTTTGAAAATTTTCCTATATACTATATATAGAATATTTGAAAGCGCCTGGAGGGAAGATTAAACTTTGTTAAGCACTCATACTTGAAAAAAAGCTTAAGTTGTGAACAAAGTCCAAAATGTATTAGTTTCAAAGTTTAACTTGAAGTAGTCTTTGCTCCAGCCGTCTTTCAAGTTACCATATGTTTGTACATAGAAATATTTGGAAGCGTCTGGAAGGAGAACTAATTGTATTGAAGAATTCATACTTTGGGAAAATGTTAAGTCCGATGGAAGGTCCAACATACGTGAGTTTCGAAGTTTAATTGTAATTAGTCTTCGCTCCAGGTGACTTTGATTTTTTTGATATATACTATATGTACAATATTTGAAATCGCCTGGAAGGAAGACTAAACTTAGTTTAGCACTCATACTTGAGAAAAATCTTGAGTTCGGTGCAAAGTCCGAAATATATAAGTTTGAAAGTGTAACTTGAAGTAGTCTTTACTCCAGCCCTTTTTTAAGTTACCATATGTTTGTACATAGAAATATTTGAAAGCGTCTGGAAGGAGAACTAATTGAATTGAAGGACTCATACTTCAGAAAAATGTTAAGTCCGGTGTCAGGTCTAGCATATTGGACTTTGAAATTGTAGCTCCAATTAGTCTTCTCTCCAGGCGTCTTTAAAATTTTATGTACATTGCCTACGGAGAAGTCGAAAAACCCATAGACTTTGTACATGAAATTTGAAGGCGGCTGGAAGGAAGACTAATCGTTGTTAAGCATTCATATTCAAGGGAACTTTTAAGCCATGAGTAAAGTCTTTTATATGTAAATTTCAAAGTTTAATTCCAGTTAAATTTAGTATTGCTTCCAGACGTCTTTAAGTTTCTTTCCATACCTCCCATCTGCTATTCAACAAAATGATAAATGAATACCTGCATTTTTTATTTGAACTCTAGAAACAATGATTAAATATGAATATTTACTCACAATGTCAATGATGGAGCCATCTGTTGCCACCTTCAGGATTGCAGTAACTCCTAGCATGTCCGCATTCGGTTGGAACACCCTATCCTGTTTACGAAGGGTGTTTTGTAACAGAAAATGGATTTGAATAAGTGGGATTAGAAACAAATTGTAATCATCAAAATAATCCTATTGAATCAATACAAGCTGGTCAGTTTATCGCTTTACTTCATCATACTTTGTCACGCTTTGTTATACTTTGTGATATTTTGACCTAATTCATTTAATAAATTAATTAACGTAATTTCATTTTAAAAACAATCTTTATACATTACCCGTGCATGGCTTCTCGACCAGGAACTTTTGGATTCGCCCATTGAAGGCAGCCAAAGGGTAGTTAGTGAGGACATAATGCGTTCAGACCCTCGTCGTTTCCTGCCTGGATAAGGAGGCAATGCTCGAAATTACACCTTCTTCGGAGACCCTGATGATGATCGCTGTCCCACAAAAATACTTCTGCTTAAACTGGGCACGCATAACATTGTGATTTCCAATCAGGATGGCACTATCGATATCCCTGTTGATGTAAATACCCGCTATGGTGGTTTGAAATACTCTGAAATACAATTTGAATTCCAATTATACTACTTCCAATTAGGACGAGACTTAGGGTTAGACTGGCTGATTGTGGCTGGGAATTGCCATACTTGTGCTGAGTCTGGCTATAGCGCCAACTGTTAATATTTGAATTTCGCGCCAACTGTTAAGGCGGGAAACTGGCTGACTGTGGCTACCATATGTGCTGAGTCTGGCTGGGGAATTTCCATACATGTATGTATTGGCTATGTAAGCAGTACAACTAAGAATTGCGATTTAATTTGAATGTAGCTCCAACTGTTAATATTTGAATTTCGCGCCAACTGTTAAAGCGGGAAACTGGCTGACTGTGGCTACCATACATGTGCTGAGTCTGGCTGGGGAATTTCCGTACGTGTATGTATTGGCTGTAAGCAGCACAAACTAAGAATTGTGATTTAATTTCAATGTAGCGCCAACTGTTAAAGCGGGAAACTGCTTGACTGTGGCTGGGGAATTTCCGTACATGTGCTGTGTCTGGCTGTAAAATTTCCATAGGTGCATGTATTGGCTACTGTAGCCAGACAGCTACGACTTGTGATTTAATTTGAATGTAGCGCCAAATGTTAAGGCAGGAAAGTAGGTTACGGTTAGGGTTAAGGTTGAGTTAGTTTTACTGTTAGGGGTAAGGGGTTAGGGTTAGGGTTAGGGTTAGGGGTTGGGGTTGGGGTTGGGGTTGGGGTTAGGGTTAGGGTTAGCATTATGGTAAGTGTTAGGGTTCGGGTTAGGGTTCGGGTTAGGGTTCGGGTTAGGGTTAGGGTTCGGGTTAGGGTTAGGGTTAGGGTTAGGGTTCGGCCGGTTAGGGGTTAGGGGTTAGGGGTTAGGGGTTAGGGTTAGGGTTAGGGTTAGGGGGGGGGGGGTTAGGGGGGGGGGGTTAGGGTTAGGGTTAGGGTTAGGGTTAGGGTTAGGGGTTAGGGTTAGGGTTAGGGTTAGGGTTAGGGTTAGGGTTAGGGTTAGGGTTAGGGTTAGGGTTAGGGTTAGGGGTTAGGGGTTAGGGTTAGGGTTAGGGTTAGGGTTAGGGTTAGGGTTAGGGTTTGCTAGGGTTAGGGTTAGGGTTAGGGTTAGGGTTAGGGTTAGGGTTAGGGTTAGGGTTAGGGTTAGGGTTAGGGTTAGGGTTAGGGTTAGGGTTAGAGTTACGGGTATTCCGCAGTATATGAAGTATATAGTTAAGAGTTGAAATTAATAGGGTAGATAGGTATTATCGAGACTAAGGTAATTCAAAAATTTAAGATCTTAACTCCCAGTAGTTTTTGCTCCAGCCGTTTTTAAAGTTACCATTTGTTTTGTACATAAAAAATATCAAATGCGTCTGGAAGAAAAACTAATTATAGTTAAGGATTCATACTTTGGTGAAATGTTAAGTCCGGTTGAAGGTCCAACATATGGAAGTTTGAAAGTGTAAGTGTAATTAGTCTTCGCTCCAGGCGACTTTTAATTTTTTGATATATACTATATGTACAATATTTGAAAGGGCCTGGAAAGAAGACTAAACTTATTTAAGCACTCATACTTAAGAAAAAAATTAAGTTCGGTACAAAGTCCAAAATGTATAAGTTTCAAAGTCTAACCTGAAGTAGTCTTTACTCCAGCCGTTTTTTAAGTTGCCGTATGTTTGTACATAGAAATACTTGAAAGGGTCTGGAAGGAGAACTAATGGTATTGAAGGACTCATACTTGACAAATATATTAAGACCGGTGGCAGGTCAAAGATATTGGAATTTGAAATTTTAACTCCAATTAGTCTTCTCTCCAGGCGTCTGTGAAAATTGTCCTTTGTGCTATATATACAATATTTGAAAGCGCCTGGAGGGAAGATTAAACTAAGTTAAGCACTCATACTTGAGAAAAAACTTAAGTTGAGAACAAAGTCCAAAATATATAAGTTTCAAAATCTAACTTGAAGTAGTCTTTGCTCCAGCCGTCTTTCAAGTTACCGTATGCTTGTACATAGAAATATTTGAAAGGGTCTGGAAGGAGAACTAATTGTATTGAAGGACTCATACTTCAGAAAGATGTTAAGTCCGGTGTCAGGTCCAGCATATTAGACTTTGAAATTGTCACTCCAATTAGTCTTCGCTCCAGGCGTTTATAAAATTTTATGTACATTACCTATGGAGAAGTCGAAAAATATTCTAAGTAGAAAAACCCATAGACTTTGTACATGAAATTTGAAGGCGGCTGGAAGGAAGACTATTCGTTGTTAAGCATTCATATATAAGGGAATTTTTAATCCATGAGTAAAGTCTTTTATATGTGAATTTCAAAGTTTAATTCCAATTAGTATTGCTTCCAGACGTCTTTAAGTTTCTTTCCATACCTCCCATCTGCTATTCAACAAAATGATAACTGAATACCTACATTTTTTATTTGAACTTTCGAAACAATGATTAATATGAATATTTACTCACAATGTCAATGATGGAGCCATCTGTCGCCACCTTCAGGATTGCAGTAACTCGTAGCATGTCCGCATTCGGTTGGAACACCCTTTCTTGTTGACGAAGGGTGTTTTGTAACAGAAAATGGATTTGAATAAGTGGGATTAGAAACAAATTGTAATCATTGAAATAATTCTATTGAATCAATACAAGCTTGTCAGTTTATCGCTTTACTTCATCAAACTTCGTCACGATTTGTTATACTTTGTGATATTTTGACCTAATTCATTTTAAATTTGGGTCAATTTAGCAAAGATTTTTCTTCTCTCTGATGCTATTTTACTGACGCTAAAGGGTAGTTAGGGATGGGATAACAATGT